>NC_079451.1:37464185-37484185 GCF_903798145.1 Danio aesculapii
AAAAAGAAAGGTAACTTTAACATTTTGTCTATTCTGTATAAATAATTTACATAAAAATCCCCACATCGTACCACATTCTCTTTCTCCCAGTTTTATTGATTGAAGGTGAATACAAGTTGAAGTTGTTGTAGTTGGATCAGTGTTTGTTTGAATACAAATTTTTCTCTGATTATAGAAATCATCCCTAAGAAGGTCAAAGAAGTAAAGAAACCTTTACCAAAAGGTACGATGACTGATTTTATAGAATGGTATAATTACTAACGCAGACTTTTAATAGTGACATTCCGCTTTTCAGTGGCGATTGTGTATTTTTACACTCTTAAGAACATTCATTATTTCATATATTCTCCCCCTCAGTATTAATGGTTTAATCATGTGACAGACAGACGGCTATGTACATGCTGAAACCTATTTGTAAACGTCAACAGGAATTAAATATTTATTGAGAAGGAATATTGAAAATATGATTCCCACTTGATCAAATTGGGAATTCAGATGGCAGACATTCCCAGTTAAAATGAATGCATGAAGCTTCTATGAGGCCCTTTTTATCTACATTTATAACGCATTTAATTTCTATTTCTGTCTTTAGAACCTGAGTTGGTCAAAGATAAAGGTATGCTCTTTTTCTGTTTGCTTTATTTTTGAATTCTATTTACATTTCTACACTTCTGTGTATTCTGATATTGTGAATGTTTTTAATCAGTAGTTGAGCCAATAGAGAAGGAAATTGTTGTTGAGACGGAAGTCAAAGGTAAGATAGATATTTAATATAAACTAACTAATGTAAAACTAACTTGTGTGTGTGTATGTTTGTGTGTGTGTGTGTTGTATTTATTATACATTGTAATGTTTTTGAAAAATGTCTTTTGCTCATTAGTGCTGCATTTATTTGATTAAAAATGTTTAATAATAAGAATATCTTCAACTATAATTGCTTAAATTAAAAACAATTAATTATATATAATTAATTATTAATTAAAATTCATTTTCAGCATGATTACAGTAGTCTCTTCGTTGTCACATCCCACAGAAATCATTATAATAGGCTAGCATATATATTCATGTAATATTCAATAAACATGTGATATAGTTATTATTCTTATTATATTATCAATTCGGAAAATACTTGCATCACAGGAATACATAGCAAAAACTATATTCAAATTGAAAAAAACAATCATTTTAAATCATATCATAATTTTAAGCATAATAGATTTTTTCCACAAAAAAACAACTAAAATTATTATACAATTCTGATTGCAAGTACAATTATTAAATTAATATTTACCACATCTATTTCTTCTGCAGGGGAAGAGCCTGAAATCACCAAAGATATTCCAGAGGTGGAGGAAGGTAAGTTTTTTTATTACAGAAACCAGAGAACACAGTCAAATGACAAGTAGCTTTCTCTTTCTATGTGTTCTGCAATCATTTATTTCTTCAGTAAATCGTTCTAAAGCAATTTCTGATGTCTTTTCTTCAACAGAGGACATTCCCTACTTCCAGTGTTTTTTCGTGGATGAGGATGACACTCAGTATCCGTTCTTCCCTTTCTCTCCACCGCTGTGGTGAATCCAACCAAACCTCAGAGTTAAATAATAACATGGTAAAGCCAGTAAAGACTGAGCTCTAATGGATGAAGAACCTGCTGCTGAGATGCATGTGGAGGTCCACAGTAGGTCTTACAGAATAACATCAAGAAGAATATGAACGAGTAAGATATAATATAAAATAAGAAGAGATAATCCTGGATTTTAAAACTGGAAAACTTCCTTCTGGTAATTGTTTGTTATTTTAAAGAACAGAGTTTGCCGACACAAAATATAATCTAAAGGCTGTCTAGTTGTCTATTAACATGGATTCGCCTTATGTGTCAGATAATAAATATCTGTTTATACTTAATATATATATACACGTTCGAGAAGGAATGCGAGTATAGTTAGTCCAGACAGAACTGACAGGACGTCATGAAACAACCGTCTTCTTCTCTGAACACATCAGTGGAGTTCAGGACACTAGAATTATGCTAACTTTTATATGCAACAATACCTCATTTTGATGGGGTGCTAATTCAAAGCATTCCACAGTTTTTTCGTCAGAATGGGGTTTTGAGATTGTTAACGTTTGAGTTTTGACTCAGTGAGGTTATAGTAGATCAAGAAATATATATACACAGATATTTCTTGTCTTTTTTCTAAGTAATACCAAAGTTTACTGACAACTGCACTGATATACTGTAAAGACAGTTCCTCTGACTGTATAGATCATTTTATTTATTTTTTATTTTTTTATTCTTATTTTTTACACTTTACATTTAGGCATTTAGCAGATGCTTTAGTCCAAAGTGACTTACAATTGAGGAGGCATTCAGTGATTCAACAAGAAGAGCCAATATACACAGGAAGTGGTAGTTATACAAAGTAACTTGTTACTCAGTGAATTTAGTGCTAGAGTAGAAGTGCTAGTGTTTTTTTTTTTTTTTTTGAGAGAGAGAGAGAGAGAGAGAGAGAACGTGTTTCTATAAGTAGTTTAAGCCCACTCACCTGAGGCACACTGTTACAAGTTTATGATGTTTAAAAGGGATGCTGTAACATTTAGGTAAGTAAATGTAATGTGTGCGACAGATCAAGGATGAGGCAGGAATCGATTCTGAATTTAAATCTTTTTTACTCAATAGTTTAAACAAAAGATGTAACAATAACAATGGAAAACAGAAATAAACGTTTACAATGTTCTTTTTAAACGAAAACAATAAGTGTAGGCCAAATCAAAAACAAAACAAAACAGTCCTTAAGTCTAACTTCTAAAATAGGCAACAAAAATAAATAATGAAAAACTAAGTAAACTACAAAACTCAAAATTACACAGGTGGAAAACACTCAAGCTAATCTAACAAAAACAAGCTAAACTAAAACAAACCTAACAAAAAGGCCATAAGGCTCAGTTTAGAATCAGACAACAACTGTCAAAGCAATTGCTTAAAGCCAGCGAAGTTTAACAAGTAAACTCAAATTACCACAGTAAAACTGAAATAATAAATCAGAATGTATGGTATTTTGAGTTGGTGTGTGATAGGGAGAGAAGAGGGTCTTGGTTTTATTCATCTGGTGCTCATGGAAAAGATGGGTTTT
Organism: Danio aesculapii; assembly: GCF_903798145.1. NCBI lineage: Eukaryota > Metazoa > Chordata > Actinopteri > Cypriniformes > Danionidae > Danio > Danio aesculapii. The sequence continues at coordinate 37,467,320 of NC_079451.1, forward strand.
TAGTTAATGATTTAAGTTTTTTTTTTCATGCATTTTGATTTCTGTAATCTACCTAGCCGTTTGGTGAATCTATACCTCACAGAGAAAACTGTTTTTGTTCAGTGCTCTGTAGAAATGAACACACTGGATTTTGCATTTAAATAATAGACCAAATTTAGATGCTATATCCAGGAAAAGCATTAATAAACCAACCAAATGCATTAAATAAAATCCAAACAAATGCATTTATTATATTGCAAACATGCTTGCAGTTCTACACATAACAGCAATAGTTTATTCGAATAAACGTGGATGTTTTTGCAATAATACATGAAGAGATCTACCTAATAAAGAATAGCCACTTTCTGTAAATGGCTTGCCTGTATTGTAAATTATACTCAAACTGAAAATGAATATTCAGTAAGGGAGATGAAATAATAAAATGTATTTGCATCTGAAATCGCATACTTAATACTAGATACAACATTTGATTAAAAACTTTGTGACCATTTAAAATAATATGTTCTATGTCATGTGGAAGTGAATATAAGTGAATATATTTTTAATTTCGCTGTCATGTGACAAGTTTTGTCGCTCCACTTGAATATTCATAAATCCTGTGGCATCATGGTATGGTAAAGTCCTTTTCAGGATCATACAGAAAGCATGAAGCCATCCAGGTACATTTTACCTACATCATACTTTCTATCTGCCTATAGTACATCATATATACTGTATAATACAGATGTAGGCTTGTTTGGACACAGAGAGTGTTTATCTGCACTGCCTCTAGTGGCTTAACTGACACCTTAAGTACCTTATTTAAGTAATCAGCTCATTAGGCAAGCACTCCATTACTTGATTTATTATTTAGTGAGTGTTTAATGGTGTGTGCTAACTAGTGAGACTGGTCAAATGTGGGTCACCACACAGACATTACTTTTACTGCCTCTGTCTTTTCTGCAGTAGTTCAGCACGCGACTCCAGAAAGGATACATTTGTGTCTGTACAAAGATTGATATTTTTTTTTCTGTATATTATAGCAGTACTTAAATGTATCCAACAATAGAAATAGTCTTTTTGGACTTTTTAAAACATGTTGGTACCTTAAATCATGTAAAATTACAAGCTTGTTGGTTATGTTTCCATTCAAGCTGTGTGAGTAACTTGTTTTATTCAGTGATTCTTTGAAATTGCTGTAGTTGTTCTTTTAATGGGATAGCTGAAGAAAATGAAGATTTGATGTTAATGTTATAGACCCTCAGACCATCCAAGATGCAGGTGACTTTTCTTCTGTAAAACAGTTAAGAAGTTTTTTAGCCTTGGCGATTCTTAAAATGTAAGTCAGTGCCATTTTGAGGGTAAAAAAAACACATACAGGTAAAAAAAAAATGAATATATGTAACTCCTGTTTATACATTGAGGTTTTCATGAAGCAAAATGATAATTCTGTGAAAGAAAACTAACGTCATTTAGACTCTTTAACCCACAGTTTCAGCAATATTCCTATTTCAACATGACTTGTATAAAACAGTAGTATAATGTTGTAAATCAGAGATGCCCAAAGTAGGGCCAAAGTTGGCCTATTGTAACCTTGGCCCACCATCCCATCTGAGTGTTTGAGAATTTGTTTTATTGCTTTTATTTATTTTATTTAGAGCAAACTGAAATGAAATGTTTCAATTAAATGTTGTAAATGACTCTTATTTTATTTTAAAATATAAATACTGTCACTTGACGGATAAAGGACTAATCAAGGCATGCAAATCAAGGCAAAAACTAATGTAATTCTGTTATAAATGAGATTATTTTATTTTTACTGTAATAAGTTCATTATAAAATGTCAAAAAAATACAGTATTAGTTAATATAAGGCAATGTTTTCTAGTCATTGTTAAACAGTATTAAATAAATTAGGAAATTACCCATCATGGCAACTACCTGTATATTTACCTTCGGCCCACTAGCCTCAATCAAGTTTGGTTTTTGGCCCTTCATAAGAAAAAGTTTGGGCACCCCTTTTGTAAATAATGTTCATTTTTTTCACCAACTGATTATTTTGCTTCCTAAAGCATAATGTATTATTATCAGGAGCTGCAGGTATTCATTTTGTTTTGCCTGTAAAATGTGTTTTTTGACTCTCAAAGTGCAAGTAGCTGTTGAATATCATTTTATGACTCCAAGTTTCACAGTTTTAGCTAAAAATGTACATATTGGATGGCCTGAAGGTGAATTAATGAACAGTAAATGTAATATTTTTGGGTGACGTTTTCTTTAATGTTCCTCAGTGCTAATAGTTTTGCATGTTTGCATGAAGTTTATTATGGTAATATACTGTATCTAGACCAGACCTTTTTTTGTAATAGGAATTGTATGATTTCTCAAAACATATTTGTGATGTGTTCATTTTTTCATGGTTTTTCATTTATCTTATGCATGGTATTACAGTCAGATGTTTTAAGTGGAATGAAAATGAACTAGACATGTATTTATATGTGCATTCTCTGTGAAACATGAAGGCAAATCATAATTATAGATTTTTGAAGAAAATCAACAATATAGTCAAGCAGATTTTATGCAGCTGTAAATGCCTTTGGAGCTGTGATACAAACTTCATTTGTGACGAATGTCTGATTAAGACTATAATAAATGTTTGCAATATCCCAAAACAATTGTTTGAGCTTTCTTTCATTAACAAAACCAGCATTACTTAATTGCATTACATTTACAGAATTGCTGGTTTAATTTTTATGTGATTGACATTGTTTTTACTAACTTTTTTTTTTTTTTTTTCTTAGGTCAAGTCATTTTGAGGAACTATTTCAGCATGACCCAGGCTTTTGTGTCAACATCCATTATGTCCAGTAGGTGGCATTACTGCAATAGGCATTTGTGTTCCCTTTCTTGTCATTTTGTCATTTTTGTGTAAGAGCAAATTTAAATGTAAACCTTTTGAACTATCAATTGCTTTATATTAGCAATATTTCAGAAGTATGTCCACATAAAAAAAAAAACATTTCAGAATATTGACTCTCATCACAAATTTAAATAAATATATATGTCAAATTAGATGAGTATATTTAAATAGCTAATTTACATACACAAAAAAAGCATGCACAGATTCATTCACAATGATGAAAGATTCAGAAAAAATACATTTTATTTAATCCATCAGTCTCACAGAAAGCTGCCAATAGTGGCTAGTGTTAACTGCATTGGTATGCACACTCTGTTTTGTGCTATTCAAGGTTTCTGCCAGACTGCTATTCAAGCATCCAAAAAAAAATCTTAAACATCTCCAAGCCAACAGAGACTATTCCCAACTGAGCCAATCCTTAATTTCCCTTATTGCATAGTACTTTTTAATGTTTTTAAAAGAGGTCTCTCATGCTCACCAAGCCTGCGTATTTGCATAAATTATTTTAATGCAAAAACTGTAATATTACTGTAATATTAATATATCCATTTCAAATCACATTTGTTTTATTGTGACATATATTGTAATGTAATTTCTTACTGTGGCGCAGAGCTACATTCAGGATCATAGCTCCATTATTTACAATAGTGTCACATGATCCTCCAGAAAATATTATAATATGCAGATTTGATGTTAAAAAAAAACATTTTACACTTTATTTTAAATGTCCTTGTTACAGTTTAACTATTCATTTAATTGACAATTAATTGCATTTACTTACCACCGTGTATGGTTAGGGTTAGATTGTGGGTTAGTGTGTAATGTGCATAATTGTAATTACTATAGTAATTAAAGAGAACATGTGTGACCTTTAATTAAAGTGTTACCAATTTTTGTTATTGGTGTTGAAAAATAGCTCTATTTTATCCAAACCACGATGAACCATGACGCTTTGGCTCAACAAATTATTTTTTTTATCATTTGTTCACATTAATTTTGTTAAAAGTGACAGTAACTAGTATACATATAATATTTTATTCAGTATTGTCATGCATAATTCATTTTATTCAGATATTACGCATTCACAATAGGCCTTGCTAATTTTAATAATACTTTTTCAAAGCATTAGCAACATTAGACTTTGTCATTTTGATTGGTGGACATCGATGCAGTAATGACAAGAAAATCAATACTGCAACATATGGGTTCCACAGATGGCTGTTGATTTATAGTCATAAAAGGATTTCCATGCATAAGCTCAGTTTACACACAGATAATCCTCCCCATTACTGAAAAATTGAAACTGAAACCAAATTAAGATGCATCTATTTAAATCACTTTCTCACACTTTACATTGCTGGCCATTATGCAACGAGACTGCCCTAAAATTAAAAGCAGTCCCCAAGCGAACTTTGGTCCAGTGCTGGAACAGTGCCTGATTACAATCTGTGCATTGTCAAGCGAAATATTTTCTCTTCTGTGTTAACAGTTCCCATGGCAGGAGTGTCAGGGTTTCCCAGAGCCTCTTTGCCTCTTTCTTTCATTGGGGAACAACGGGGAGAGTTTCTTTCATGGCACTTGGCAAGAGCATAATCTGGCAGTGATGTCACTCCCAAACTTATAGGCCATTGGCCACGGAAGAACAGACTACTCTCAGCCCACAAAGAAGAGGCAAAATCAGCTTAAAGCTGAACCGTGGTTGGCCTATAGGAGAAAAAAGGGGAGAAGATGAAGGCAGGCATTCATGCTTCCTGACAAATGGCCACAGAGACTTGACATAGACTGGGTTCTGAATAGACCCCCCATATCCTTTGGCTTTTTTTGCTCTCGCTCAGTCAGTTTGTAGACAAAATTAGTCTACACGGCAGTCTTGGCACTTTTGGAAACACCTGTGGTGATCTAAAAGTAATGAAAGCCTTGCTCAGTTCCTGAATTAGGAAACTAATGTCTTTTTATCTGCTCTGCCACTCTGTCAACCAAAATATACAGCAAATGCAGCACTAAATGCACTCAACCAGGTCAAATACAAAACAGTCATTTTTAAAGAATATTAAACGGAGAAATGAAAAGCTGAAATACTTAGAATAAATAGTCTATTTCAGTTACTCAAAATAGCAATGTGCCAACAATGCACCTTAACACATCTCCTTTGTAGACCGGAACACCCATGAGTCCACAAAGTGGTGCAAATGGATTTGATGTTTAAACAACACAGTGCAAAGCAAAGCAAGAAAATTAGGGTTGCGCTGGTCTGAAAATAACAACAAATCGCACAAAACGCGTCTTGCACCTTATTGCGCCGGGTGTATAATAGGACCCATGGTGTATGTAGTGTGTCCGAATGGTTGTTGCTAAAAGGGATACAGCTGCGGCCAGAGGATAACAGGAATTTATTTATTATATCATTTATTATATTATTATTATATAATTTGATAAATTACCTATTGTATTTTAATAACGTATACCTCAACCCTAAACCCAGCCATCACAGTAATGTAAAAACAGTAATTATACAGAGTATTATTCATATTATTTATTAAATTACTGATAAATTGTATTTTATTAAAGTCTACCCAACCCTAAACCTACCTCTCACAGTAAAAATATGAATTATAGTTGTACGCTATATTGATGTATCCGCAGATGTATCCCATCTAGACTTACTCATCTGAATTCCATTCATACTACTCACATTCATACTATATAGAACGTACTTTTGTGTAGTAAATTCAAATTAAATGTAGTACTGCAATAAATGCTGGGTTCCACACAATTCCTTCATGTTGTCCCAACACAAAATGATTAAATTAACTTAATCGTTTTTGCTCATTTGAGTGGATTGAACCTAAAACAACAAATTTGTTCCCCCAAAAACTTAAGAATTGTGTTATTTCAACTCATTTTAACTAATTAGCTTGAACAAGTAATTTTTGACTGTACTCGATGCAATTTCAGACGCAGCCATCTGTAACTGTTACTGTACCACCAAACAATCAGGAACAGGTTACATTAACTTTAAAACAGTTGTCCAAACTATGCACAATAAGCCAAAATTGCATTTAGAAAGTATTACAGCTTGGATTTGGATTGTTACTTTTTACAGCAAAACCAAAATCGTTTCTCCAGTCAGCAGTGTTGAAATAAATGTGTTTGTCTTGGCTAGAACTGTATGATGATGTGTGGTTAAACATTGGTTTCATTAACCAGAGTGAGTTGCTCGTGAGTCTCATGCTATTAGGTCAGCCGTGATTGCAGAGAACAATGGCTGATTACTTTCCACTCCAATTACAGCGCTTTTGTGACTGAAACAGTCCATTCACAAGCTGCTGTTCTAGTGAAGCCATCATGACAGTCCTGGGTCAAACTAAACTGTCACTGCAAAATGTGGAGCGCAGGATGCAGGATCTTGCGAAATATCATTTGGGAAATAGCAGCCAGATCTGCTGTAATCGTCAAACTCGATTAGGGCGTAAATGTGTCACAGTTCGTTTGGATGGTTTCAGCTTTGTGTTGTAAATGCCAAGATTAAAGGGATGATTCACTTAAGAATGAAAACTACCTCATTATTTGCTGTCCCTCATGTGGTTTTAAACCTTTTATGAGTTTCTTTCTTTTAACACAAAAGAAGATATTTTGGAAAATGCTGGTGTAACTGGCACCCATTGACTTATAGTAGAAAAAAATTACTATGGAAGTCAATGAGTGCCAGTTACACCAGCATTATTCTAATTATCTTCTTTTGTGTTACAAGAAGGAAACATGCAATTGATGACAGAATTTTCATTTTTGGGTGAACTATCCCTTCAAGTATGGACATATTAGATGCACATTGATGTTTATTTTTTGAGGCAAGAGACTGAGGGCAAATAATAGAGGTCAAATAAATAAATAAAAACGAATTATAGTTTGCACTTACCTCCAAATGGAAATAGACTGCAAAGACGAAACAAATAGTAGAAGCATGAATGAATCGGTATCACTTTACAATAAGGTTGTATTACGTAATTTGAGGTATTTATTAACATAAACAAGCAATGAACAATGCATTTTATTACAGTATTCATTTTTGTTAATGTTGGTAAATGGAAATAAACTTGTTCATTGTTAATTCATGTTAACTCTGATGAACTAATGTTAACAAGCATAGATTTTAATTTTAATAGTATTTTAATTAGTAAATGTTAAATCAATAAATGCTGTACATTTGTTAATAAATACATTAACTAATGAAACCTTGTTGTAAAGTATTAATTAACAAATCAATGTATTAATTAATTACATATGATTTGATATTTTTTGAAGGGTCCTATTTTTTTTTTTTACACAATCTTACAAATATTTGGTGCTATTAAAATAATCATATTTTATTATTAATGCCACATTTAAAATTGGTTGTTCTGCTTAATATCTTTAATTGATTAACTACAGTATGACAAAAAAATTGAGAAAAAAATAAAATATTGTATACAAGCAGGCAAATATTGTACGAATAAATCCTTCTGCAAATTCGTTAAATTGCAGATATGAATTCTTGATACTTTTGACACCCTTTGAGCTAAAACAGCAGGGTAGCACTTTGTAGATATTCAAAGACATTCCTTATGTCTAAGAAAATGTAAAAGTAACAAAAGTTAGCGATGTGAATAATTTGCTTTCATTAAGAATATATAATAACAAATAATAAATTAATATTGAAAATATAACAAAATTAGAAATGTTCATGCAGTAAAACTGAAACATTTGGTGAAAGAAAAAACTCATTTTGAGAAAACAGGCTCAACGATTCATTATTGTTCATATTGTATATCTTAATAATTTATTTGTTCATATTAGTTTTTCTGTCATTTATTTATTTGTTAAATGTTTTTTTTATATGTGTATTCATTTGTGTATGGACACTGTAAAAAAATTCTGGGTTCCACACAATTCCTTCATGTTGTCCCAACCCAAATCAATTAAATTAACTTTGTTTTTACATATTGAAGTAGATTAAAAATAAAACAATTCAGTTGTCCCAAAAAAGCACTTCAGAATAGTGATTTCAGCTCATTATAAGTAGTTTATACAAGCAACAAAAGTCATATTTTATCGTATTATTTATATACTTATTTATGTTATGCTGTTTGTGTATGTGTATATGTATCTATATCTTTACAGAGTTATTATTTTCTGTCCGACCTAAGATGAACCTACACTGTTAACAATGTCCTGTATAATCTACTGTAAATTAATTACAGCAAAAATACCGTATTTATAATTACAGCACCATTTATCTTGCTCTTTATGTATTTACATTATTGTATCACTTTATTGTAAAATAAATAGTAGTTTTGACAATGCAACTTTAAAATACTGTAACATACCGTATAACCATCCTGCAGTAAAATACAGTTCATATTACAGTTAAATACTGTCATTTCCAAAAAAATCTTTAGCAGCTAAAAACACTCTTGCTGCCTTAACATTTTTAGTTTAATCAAATTAACTTTTCTATCCAGCTTAACTTTTAAGTTCTCTTTTAAATATTAAGTTAAACTTTGTGCAACTTAAAAAAAAATTGTTAAGTCGTTATTCCTACATAATTAAGTCATTATTTCGACATAATTATGTCATTATAACGAAATATTATGTCATTATAACGAGATATTATGTCATTATAACGACATAATATCTCGTCATAATGACATAAGTTTTTTTTTCTTCTCACCTGCAAGACTGCTTTTTTTCACATTGCGGTTCAAGATATTATGTTGTTATAACGACATAATATCTCATTATAACGACATATCTCTTTATAATGACATAAGTTTTCTTTTTTTTTTCTTCTCACCACCAAGACTGCTTTTTTTTCACCTTGCGGTTCAAGATATTATGTAGTTATAACAATATAATATCTCGTTAAAATGACATAAGTTTTCTTTTCTTTTTTTCCTCACCAAGGCTGCTTTTTTTTCACATTGCGGTTCAGGGCTTCCGTAACTTTGCAAACACTTACCTTAACAAAAGAAAAAAAAAATTATTATTGTAAATTATTTTAACCCCTCACTATACAATCTATAAATCATCTAAACATGGTTGGTCAAATTGATCGAATGATACTCCTACGTAAAGACAACACGGATTACAGGATTAACTTTGACCCAGTGACAAGATGTCCTCCCGCGGCATGTTCAATTGGGGTTACTACAGGTCATTTTCCAGCGCCTTCATATCAAACACACACACACACACACACACACACACAGGATTGTTCTTTTGAGTTCAAATGCAGACTCCTCTGGCCTGCACTAAAGAATCTTTTAAAAAGTCAGTAGCCTGTGTTCAAACTGCTCCAGAAGTAAAACAAACAGCCTTTCAGGGCTTCAGACAGCCTTTTTTTTTCGTCTCATGCAAGCCAGTCTGAAGTGGGCGCTTGAAAATGCTTACATGGTCAAATAGTTGAATAATCCTGCGTTAGATATGAGTGGAGTGTCAGCCATCCGCTCAGTGGATTAAAAGCGGCACAGCGTCGAGTCTCAAAGACAAAATCTAATTAGCATCCGAAGCGCAAAAATTGGCTGAGCATTAATACCTGATGATCATCATCCAAGTGCTTAAGGGTGCAATCCGTAATCGGACTAGATTATGTGCAATGAAACTAGATTACATGCCAATAATTGCATTATATTATTGACGTTTTATGCATAAAATATTCAGTAAATTACATGTTAAATAGACATTGATAGATGATGCTAATAAATGGTTTGGACACCCCTCACAAATCTCTCATTTAAAATAATATTTTCTATAAGAAGCTTTACAATATTATATGTGTGCATATATATATATATATATATATATATATATATATATATATATATATATATATATATATATATATATATATATATATATATATATATATATATATATATATATATATATATTAGCCAGTACTGCTGCCGAATCTATAGCTAATCAAACAAAATAACTTACAATAACGATGCAAAAGTTAGCAGGTCAAATTTCTATGTTAGGGAAAAATATTCAATAATAAAAATTTAAAATAGAACGAAAGTCAGGAGAAACAAACAAACAAAATCTAATTTAGTTGAAATTTTATACTTTAATTTTTTTTAATTTCGCATGACTGTAAATGTAAGATCTTTACACTTCTAAAAATGTTCAGTGATTAAAATATAATTTTGTTAAATATATCCATTTAGTAAATCTGTTTAGTTCAAATGCACCAAAATATTTTACCTACACCATAAAAAGGGATTACGTAAAAAAAGTGAGTAACCCATTGCCTTAAATAACAAGTTGATTTTACTTTAAAATGTATTTCTGTTGTAGCTTAGAAGTGTAAAGTTCACTTAATTTTTATAATTATGCACATGGCTCATATAGTCAATAATTTGAAGGTAATGGGTTTACTTACTTTTTCAACTAATCGCCTTTTACAGTGTATATTCCCTGAGAAATGGATAAAAATATAAATTTTCAAAATGGGGTGTACTCAATTATGCGGAGTATGGTATACAACTATTATAACTGAATGAAAAGGAACTCAGAACTGATGGCAAATTATTATTATAGTAATTATTTTATATTGCTGGATTAATATGATGTAATATACAGTTGAAGTCAGAATTATTAGCCCCCTGAACTATTAGCCTCCCTGTTTATTTTTTCCCCCAATTTCTGTTTAACAGAGAGATTTTTAAAACACATTTCTAGACATAATAGTTTTAATAACTCATTTCTAATAACTGATTTATTTTATCTTTGACATGATGACAGTAAATAATATTTTACTAGATCATTTTCAAGACACTTCTATAACAGCTTAAAGTGACATTTAAATGTTTAACTAGGTTAATTAGGTTAACTAGGCAGGATAGGGTAATTAGGCAGGATAGACTACCGAAAAAAAAGCTTAAAGAGGCTAATAATTTTGACTTTAAAATGGTTTTGAAAGTTTTTAAAACTGCTTTTATTCTAGTCGAAATAAAACAAATAAGACTTTCTTCAGTAGAAAAAATAGTACCAGACATACTGTGGAAATGTCCTCTGTGGAACATCATTTGGGAAATATTTAAAAAATAAAAAAAAATAAAAGGGGGTCTAATAATTGTGACTTCAGCAGTATATAAGAGACCAATTAAGTCTCAAATTAGTCCATACAATGCATTTTATATTGTTATTGTGGTTATTAATATTTTATTTAAAGAAATGCATTTTTGTGGTTTTTACTTTGTTACAGAAGCAGAAAAGTTTATTTATTTGTTTATTTTGAATAATATGTTATTGTATAATATGCTCCACTTGATTGTAATTATTTCAGCAAAAAGAAATGGCTATATCATGCTATGAAGACACCCAATAATTCGTCAGAATAACAATAGTTTGAATACTGAAAAATACATAGAATAATTATATTATTAAAAGAATCTATTTAAAATTCTAATTAATTGTCATTTTAAGTTGTAGTTTTTCATCAATATTAACCAATAATCAATAAAACCGTAAGGTTTTACCCATTAATCAATAAGATATTTTATTATAATTTATTATTTTGTATATTTTAATGAGCACCAGTGTGTTGTTTCATTTTCACATAAATCCACATTAAGAATGTTGGTGTTAATCTGGAGTCAGATCTGAGTTTCAGTAGTCATGTCAAAGCAATAAGTAAATCAGCATACTATCATCTCAAAAACATTGCAAGAATGAGATGCTTTGTTTCCAGTGAGGACTTAGAGAAACTTGTTCATGCTTTTATCAGCAGCAGGGTAGATTAATGTAATGGACTCCTCAAAAAGAAGGTTAGACAGTTGCAGCTCATCCAGAACGCTGCTGCCAAAACCAGAAATTCAGAGCTGTCCTCAAGTCTTTACACTGGCTCCCAGTTACATTCCGAATAGATTTTAAAGTATTATTACTGGTCTATAAATCACTAAATGGCCTAGGTCCTCAATACATTACAGATATGCTCCCTGAATAAAAACCGAAAACAGATCACTCAGATCATTAGAATCTAAATTAGAAATTCCAAGAGTTCAGTCAAAGCAGGGTGAATCCGCCTTCAGCTGTTACACCCCTCGCTGCTGGAATCAGCTTCCAGAAATGATCAGATGTGCTCCAACATTAGGCACACTCAAATCAAGACTGAAAACACATCTGTTTAGCTGTGCCTTTACTGAATGAGCACTGTGTCCCACAAATTGCACTAATATGTCTCTTTTCTTTTCATCCTTTTTATAACCTATTTTAAAACATTTTAATCTGTTTTTTCATCATTTTTATTCTTTGTTTTTATTTTCTTACACTTGTCTCTTTTATTCCTCTTTATGTAAAGCACTTTGAATTAACACTGTGTATGAAATGTGCTATATAAACTTGCCTTGCCTACAGTGCATTACACTAAATTGCATTGTCACTTTATATTACCCTTAATTTGAAATTACATCAACAAACATTATTAGAAACATTAAAAAATACACTTTGTGTGGAATTTAAACCCAAATTATTGTTTGAGTGACAAATCTCAAAACTAAACTTCAACATCCAACCACTGCAAATAAAGCATTTGCAAAAAAAAAAAAAACAAGACACAGAAACATAATTTTTTTTAGATCAAATGTGTATTTCTTTCAATTTGACACAAAGGCAGGCCTCAACAATACACTCCCCCACCACCATCATTGACATTCTGCATCATTTAAAACAATTCACAATGTGCGTTTTATATAAAAGGTCTTACAAAAAAAGGGGAAACCTCCCAGATGAGAATACAGTGTAATAAAAATTCCCTTGTAATATCGTCAAGTTGCCAGGGTAATACTGAAAACGTCCTGCGGTCTGGACATTATGCCTTCTCGTATGTGCGCACGGCCTGCACTCCCTCAAAGGTCAAGGTCTGCAAACAGAAGAAGAACATCACATTTTCACCACATTGATAATGATACATTAATCAGTTGCTACATTAATCAGTCCCTTTAGGATTTTGCCACGGACCCCACATAAAAATCTGATACATGGAATTTATGCAAATTACATTACATTCAAGTTTGTATTTGCATTTCACATATTGTATATGTATACAACAAACATTTTGAAATATTTACAAAATATATAATTTATATATATATATATATATATATATATATATATATATATATATATATATATATATATATATATATATATATATATATATATATATATACATAGAGAGAGAGAGAGAGAGAGAGTATTTGAAAAATTGCCACTTTATATGTACATTTATATGTAAATGTGTTATGCTTATATATGGACACATATACACAACTAAAGCTAATATATTTAAACATATTGAGCATATATGCACAAATCTGTAATTCCAATGGTGGGGAAAAATAAAAAATATTACATATATTTAAATAAAAGGGGTCATTTTTTGCAATATTTTAAGATATATGTTGTATAAATGACATATTTTATGTCATTTATGTAATTTGCATATCTTGCCTGTATATCATATTTCAATGTGGGTCACATTTGTAGCCAAAAAATGACTTTCTTTCAGCTTTTCTCAACGCTAATGCCATTATTGCTTCAAATCTTCTATTATGTTGTGATTTTAGACACATAATCTTGTAAAACATAATTTTTTGATATCAAGAACCACTGGATTTCTGGAGGGACTGATTAATATTAATAAAGCTACTTACCATAACCATTTTACCATCCTTGATTTCTCTGACAAACTTTGTCTCCTTGCCGTCCCACCTCTGAACTTGGACAAGATTGTCCCCTTCCAAGGATACAGTGGACTGAAATGAGACAAAAATATATATTTTAACATTGTTTTATCATTGTGCATGATATAAATACATATTACATGATATTTAATAATATTAATACAGGGTTAAAATGGAGATACGACTTCCAAAATAACCTTTTATGCATTATGAATGAATGAATGAATGAATGAAAAGACACAAACCTTTACATGTCTGTCGTCTGCTGTGGTTTCATCAAACTCCTCTCCCAGCTTGAAGGAAATCTCGGTGTTTTTAAAGGTGCTCAGCGTCTTTATCACAACCTTATCGCCCTCATGACTGATCACAATTGTGGGTTTGGTAACATTGCCTACTTGCCTGGTAGCAAAACCAACACCTGTGTATGAAACCATTCGAAAATGTCACAAAACTATTATCATTAATGTAATAACTGCACATACAATCAATTAATAGACACCACTTTGCACTAATGCACCTTGCACATGCAAATAATTGCAAATAAATGTGTATTAATTTACTTACCCAGTGACTTCATGTACTCGTCGAAGTTCTGGCTGTCAACCAGTTTCCAAGTGGCACAAAATGTATCGACCATGTTGGGAGTTTAAAAGGCGGTGATGAAACACAGTGGTCCTACTTGTACTGTCTCAGAGTTCAGTCTCCACAGTGTCCTCGGAATGCAAAGCCCAAACTAATTAATACTGTCAGGTAGGCGGGGCTTCGGGGGGAGGCTCGCGCTGATTGGATGAATGTTTTGTCTAGCGAAGCTGTGATTTGCTCAAATATATGGCGAGAAGTGACACTGTAATTTTATAGTCTAATCCAATAACGGATCTGGAAGTTTTGAGGAACGATATTAAAATGTTCATAATTACAATTGTGACGTTTTAAATGAGTGGCCTATAGGATATTAGCATATTGATATCATCCAAATGTGGAGTACAAAACATGTACTGTATATACAGTATTGGCCAAGTTGGCTTTAGAAGAAAGATAGAAAAAAAATTGAGCTTGTTTCAGAGCTTGTAATTTCATTTGCAAAGGTTTTGGTCAATGCACACAACATTTAAGCACTTTTTACACTTGAGTTACGTGTTTGTTTGTTTGTTTTTTTCATTGCAATAACAGGTCATTACAATGAAAATACAGAAGAATAAGTATAATACAAGCAATGCAATATTAGTTTTTGCACAAAGAGAATCACAAATTTTAAAGAAGTATTACAATGGTATGGCAGCGAGAAAGAGTAAGAAAGAAAAAAGACAATAAAATAAATATAAATAAAGGATAGATAGGGTTCATGAAAAAATTGTGCAAATTAATGCAGAATATTAAAAACAGCATTAAATGATAAAATGATGTCTGCAAAACTGTTGCAATCAATTTAAATGGGTTGAATGTTAACAAACAAATTAAATTGACTAATGTTCAACTTAATTTGTTTGTTTAAATTCAGCCTAAATAAATTGTTTGCAACCACTTAACGTAAAAATTGAGTAAATCCAGGGTATCATCTTTGAATATTTTTTTTTTCAGTGTTCATGCTGAGTCAGGCCCAATAATATTTTAATATATTTTCCTGTTTAAAAATTATAAGTTAAATAAATGTTTTAGAAGTCTTAATTGCTTTCTTGTTATGAGATTCTGAAATAGTATTTAAGTCAAGGGTGTAGAATGGCATGGATGGAGGGGACGTGTCCCCACCAATATCCACCAATTACTAAAATGTCCTTACCAATAATTGAATCACCTTCAATATAACATAATGCTTTCATCAACCCTTAGTAACCTGGATGTGAAGAAAGGGTTAAATTTTGTTCCTTTCTTGGGTCCTCCCTCCCCCAAAGAACATAAGCACAGTGTGAGACTGGATCTTTTTCTGCTGTCAAGTGACTGACAGCTGTACTGTAGTTATGTTTGGATGAGAGAAGCACCAAAACAAGAACATTTCCCAGTCCTCCTTCACTGGTCAAAACTTGGACATAAGGAGCTACTTTTCAAAAAGTCACTTAAAGTCAAGTGCACTAGTAGTCCACCATAATATTAACCAAGGCTATGCAATTAATCGAAATTCAGGGATTGTTTTTCACTCGAGTTACATGTATGCTGCTGTACATGGCTAGAGAATAAGATGATGTTCTTCACATATATTGCACAGCAAAGTAATAAACTGACATTCTTTCATATGAAAAGGAAATTACACGTTATGTAACCACATTTGTATTGTCTGCATCGGGCAGGTCTTTCTCCAGGGGGCACATCTTTCTCCAGGGGAGCATATAAAGGCTCAAACTGGTGCCTCACTCGCATGCCTGCAAGAAAAGTGAAGGGAAAACTTTGCAATCTCCCTCTGGTGGTCGACTGCAGCATAGGGACATCAACCACGCCTTCCCAATGTAAACAAATGAGATGTGAGGTAAACAAAACATTTAATTTCACTTATCTAAGATAGCTTTCGACATTTTTAGCAGTTTTTATAAAATGTTAAAGTTTTGTAATGTATGTTCAAGTTTTATTTATTTATATATATATTTTTTTAAGTTTTTTTGCCTTTCTGTGTGGAGTTTGCATGTTCTCCCCGTGTTGGTGTTGGTTTCCCAGTACTGGGTTGCAGCTGGAAGGGCATCCGCTGTGTAAAACATATGTTGGATAAGTTGGTGGATCATTCCGCAGTGGTGATTCCTTATGAATAAAGGGACTAAAGCCGAAAAGAAAATGAATGAAAGTTACTTGATGCTCTAGAAATTGGCTGTGGCATCATGATTGTGGTTCTGTAGGAGATTGGGACAGACTTTGATCACTACTGGCTCTAAATTACGTCATTGATGCAAAATGACATCAGCCATATCTGGGACATTTTGGCTTCACTTTTTGATAGTTGGATGAAGTGGAGAGACACACATAAACATCTTTTTTTTACAGTCTAGGACTTAAAGGCAGTAATGAACATGTGCATTTAATCATTTTACAGGCACTTTTATTTTTCCAGAGGTGACAATTAGAAACAACAAAAGCAGTAAAAGCAACAAAATAACAACAATAGGTAAATAATATGACAATTCCTAGTCAGTCCAATACAGTAAACACACTCTCACTATAAACTGTACACTGTAAAACCCAACAGTCAACTTTATCAATGAACTGAGTGTAGTTAACTCAAAATTGACTGAAAGTTAATTGTACTCATTTGAAATAAGTTTTGAAC